>NC_135426.1:5675000-5702500 GCF_051991245.1 Festucalex cinctus
GTGTATATATATATATATATATATATATATATATATATATATATATATATACACACATACACACACATATACACATATATATATATATATATATAATTCTATATTCTTATTATTAGAATGTATTATTAGTATTTATTTATTTTAAAATTATTTTATTTTAAATTTTTAAAAATCTTAAAAGTAAAATTGGTACTGCATGAAATCCTTAAATCGAAGATCGAATCGAATTGGGCCCTTCTAAAATCAACTCAAATCGATTTTGGAAATCTAAATCGATAGCCAGCCCTACAGTCTATCTATCTGTTCATTCCATTATTTGCTGATAAACTCCCCCATTCCATTTTGTGCGCCATGTGGTGATATCTTGGTGACAATGACACATTAAAGCAAAACTTCCAAAACAGTTTTCAGTTTTCGTTGATTATGGCGGCACCATATAGGCAAAAGTGGTAGTATTTTTGCCTGAAGGAAGACCACATTTCCCATGAAGACCAGCACATAACGTTTGAGGTTTTGATTTCTCAAGTGGCCTGCACGTGGACGACTAATTGCTACCACAAAAATTTGCATTATCATCTTACCATCGAAAGCTACCTAGCCGACTGGTCCAGTGGGTGAACGCCAGGCCAATGTTGATCCTTGACTTTTATAGCATCTGTGCTTAGTGCCAGTAGAAGCAACACAGACCCCCTCGGGCCATGACAAAGTTACTATGTTGAAAAGTTCCTTAGAGTTGCATTGAAGTGAGTTGAGGATTTTTTTTTTTTTTTTTGTCAATCATCCATCCATCCATCCATCTTCTTCCGCTTATCCGGGGTCGGGTCGCGGGGGCAGCAGCTTCAGGAGGGAAACCCAGACTTCCCTCTCCCCAGCCACTTCAACCAGCTCCTCCGGCGGGATCCCGAGGCGTTCCCAGGCCAACCGAGAGACATAGTCTCTCCAGCGTGTCCTGGGTCGTCCCCGGGGTCTCCCGCCAGTGGGACATTTCCGAAACACCTCCCCAGGGAGGCGTCCAGGAGGCATCCGAACCAGATGCCCGAGCCACCTCAGCTGGCTCCTCTCAACGCGGAGGAGCAGCGGCTCGACTCTGAGTCCCTCCCGGATGACCGAGCTTCTCACCCTATCTCTAAGGGAGAGCCCGGACACCCTGCGGAGGAAACTCATTTCTGCCGCTTGTATCCGGGATCTCGTTCTTTCGGTCACGACCCACAGCTCGTGACCATAGGTGAGGGTTGGAACGTAGATCGACCGGTAAATCGAGAGCTTTGCCTTTTGGCTCAGCTCTTTCTTCACCACGACGGACCGATACAGAGTCCGCATCACTGCAGACGCTGCACCGATCCGCCTGTCGATCTCCCGCTCCATCCTACCCTCACTCGTGAACAAGACCCCAAGATACTTGAACTCCTCCACTTGGGGCAGGATCTCATCCCCGACCTGAAGACGACACTCCACCCTTTTCCGACTGAGGACCATGGTCTCGGATTTGGAGGTGCTGATCCTCATCCCAGCCGCTTCACACTCGGCTGCGAACCGCTCCAGTGAGAGCTGAAGGCCCCGGCCTGATGAAGCCAACAGCACCACATCATCTGCAAAGAGCAGAGATGCAATGTTGAGGCCACCAAACCGGAACCCCTCCACACCTCGGCTGCGCCTAGAAATTCTGTCCATAAAAGTTATGAACAGAATCGGTGACAAAGGGCAACCTTGGCGGAGTCCAACCCTCACCGGAAACGAATCCGACTTACTGCCGGCAATGCGGACCAAACTCTGGCAACGGTCGTACAGGGACCGAACAGCCCGTATCAAGGGGCCCGGCACCCCGTACTCCCGAAGCACCCCCCACAGAACTCCCCGAGGGACACGGTCGAACGCCTTCTCCAAATCCACAAAACACATGTGGACTGGTTGAGCGAACTCCCACGCACCCTCGAGGATCCTGCGGAGGGTGTAGAGCTGGTCCACTGTTCCACGGCCAGGACGAAAACCACACTGCTCCTCCTGAATCCGAGATTCGACCTCCCGACGGACCCTCCTCTCCAGCACCCCTGAATAGACCTTACCAGGAAGGCTGAGGAGTGTGATCCCTCTGTAGTTGGAACACACCCTCCGGTCCCCCTTCTTAAAAAGGGGGACCACCACCCCGGTCTGCCAATCCAGAGGCACTGTCCCCGATGTCCACGCGATGTTGTAGAGGCGTGTCAACCACGACAGCCCCACAACATCCAGAGTCTTTAGGAACTCCGGGCGGATCTCATCCACCCCGGGGGCCCTGCCACCGAGGAGCTTTCCAACCACCTCAGTGACTTCGACCCCAGAGATAGGAGAGCCCACCCCAGAGTCCCCAGACTCTGCTTCCTCAAGAGGAGACGTGTTGGTGGAATTGAGGAGGTCTTCGAAGTATTCCCCCCACCGCTTCACGACGTCCCGAGTCGAGGTCAGCAGCACCCTATTGCCACTATACACAGTGTTAACGGTGCACTGCTTTCCCCTCCTGAGACGCCGGATGGTGGACCAGAATTTCCTCGAAGCCGTCCGGAAGTCGTTTTCCATGGCCTCACTGAATTCCTCCCATGTCCGAGTTTTTGCCTCAGCAACCGCCGAAGCCGCGTTCCGCTTGGCCATCCGGTACCCGTCAGCTGCCTCCGGAGTCCGACAGGCCAAAAAGGCCCGATAGGACTCCTTCTTCAGCTTGACGGCATCTCTTACCGCTGGTGTCCACCAGCGGGTTCGAGGATTGCCGCCACGACAGGCACCGACCACCTTACGGCCACAGCTCCGATCGGCCGCCTCAACAATGGAGCCGCGGAACATGGCCCATTCGGACTCAATGTCCCCCGCCTCCCCCGAAACAAGGGAGAAGCCCTGCCGGGGGTGGGCATTGAAACTCTTTCTGACAGGGGATTCCGCCAGACGTTCCCAGCAAACCCTCACAATACGTTTGGGTCTGCCAGGTCGGACTGGCATCTTCCCCCACCATCGGAGCCAACACACCACCAGGTGGTGATCAGTTGACAGCTCCGCCCCTCTCTTCACCCGAGTGTCCAAAACATGCGGCCGCAAATCCGATGACACGACTACAAAGTCGATCATCGAACTGCGGCCTAGGGTGTCCTGGTGCCAAGTGCACATATGGACACCCTTATGCTTGAACATGGTATTCGTTATGGACAAACCGTGACGAGCCCAGAAGTCCAATAACAGAACACCGCTCGGGTTCCGATCAGGGGGGCCGTTCCTCCCAATCACGCCCCTCCAGGTCTCACTGTCATTCCCCACGTGAGCGTTGAAGTCCCCCAGCAGGACGAGGGAGTCCCCAGAGGGAGCGCTCTCCAGCACACCCCCCAAGGACTCCAAAAAGGGTGGGTACTCTGAGCTGCTGTTTGGTGCATATGCACAAACAACAGTCAGGACCCGTCCCCCCACCCGAAGGCGGAGGGAGGCTACCCTCTCGTCCACCGGGGTAAACCCCAACGTACAGGCGCCGAGCCGGGGGGCAATAAGTATGCCCACACCTGCTCTGCGCCTCACACCATGGGCAACTCCAGAGTGGAAGAGAGTCCAACCCCTCTCAAGAGGACTGGTACCAGAGCCCAAGCTGTGTGTGGAGGCGAGTCCGACTATGTCTAGTCGGAACTTCTCGGCCTCGCACACCAGCTCGGGCTCCTTCCCTGCCAGAGAGGTGACATTCCATGTCCCAAGAGCCAGTTTCTGTAGCCGGGGGTCGGTCCGCCAAGGTCTCCTCCCTTGGCTGCCACCCAGCCTACACTGCACCCGACCCCTTTGGCCCCTCCCACCGGTGGTGAGCCCGTGGGAAGTTTTGTCAATCAATTACCCAGATTTATGCAATCTGCAGTAAGACTATTAATTTCATAGTGTAGTACAGTTGTTGTTTTTTTTGCATGGCAAATTATTACATGTACATACATACAATGAAATTTCCCATCCAATAAGTGGTTGCTGTCATAATAAAGACACGGGTACACTATTATAACATAACAGCCTTCAATCAAGAGCTCATCATCAAAATGAAAGACAAAAATGATACTGACCAAAATATTTAAAAAAAAAAAAAGAAAAAAAGAAAGAATTTGACATGCTCTACCTGTGGACAAATCGTGAAAACGAGAGGTGAACATCAACGGCTCCTCCGCATGGTATCACATGCCCCTGATGATCCTGAAGACACTGTTTCAACTACAACATTATTTATACACAATTTGACATTCAATTTTTTGTGGCCGCTGTTCAAAAATGTGCACAAATATCCAACATTCAAAACACAAAACTTCCACCCTGAAATTGTGCAAGCCGAGGTCCCATTCAGCTGATAACAATATTATCAGGAATCTCAGCCACATAACATGATTATCTAGAAGTAAATGAAAGCAAGGACAATAGCATATTATTGTGTATTTCATGGAAACTGTAAACAAACCTTTTGGCATATACAGAACACATTGTAATAAAAGCACAGTTGGTGTTTGCTTATCTGTAAACTGGAGAAGATTATTTTAATACTTGTGATTTATGATGGCTAGAACTGATAAGGATACAACTGGTGTATTATATGTTCCTGTTAATAAGCTGAGAAGGTACACGCATGCAGTATGCAAGGCTAAAATGCAAAGCTGCTGCCAGGCGTTGCTGCGAGCCTTTAATAAACATAAATCGAAAAAGCCTCTGCCGCTTTCTGTCACAATAATGAGGAACCAGATGGTGTTAGTGTTCCGGCTTTGGAAATCCTAGCGTGCGTTAACGTCTTTTCATGTTTCATGTCCTGCTTGTGGAGTCTGTAAACACTTCTGTAAAAGTTGTTTTCTCATATGAATCACCATTGCGAGCTGGCTGGTTTGTTCCTCTTTCAGTCTCAAGGAAAAGGGAATCATAACAGGAAGCAACTTTCGCATTGGATCGTAATACCTTCCCTGTAAATTGTATCGTGCGTCGACTCCTTGAGTCTTAAGTTGCAAAAGGAATGGAGGCTCACTACTGCTCCGCCTGAAGGCTGCCGGTCTTGCCGGCGGACGCTTTGAAGCCGTTCACCTCCGTAAACACCAACTCTGTCCACAGGGAGAACAATCAAATCAAATCAGGAAGAATAGGTTTGAACAGAACAATTCATACTTTAGTCTCATAATATGAACAGAATCAAAATAAGAGAAAAAAATAAGAGAAAAGAGAGGAAAATTTATGATTTGAAAGGGAGTGGGGAGAAGAAAGCTTAGTTAATCCCACCCCCATCTCTAATCTATAAAAACTCAAATATACAGTACTTCCTGCAAGTTACAGTATTGCTATCATAAACAATTTTATCAAAATAAAAACAATGGCATTAACTGAATTCTTAAGTGCTAACAATGGTGATGTTATCATAGGTCACAGATATCACATTCTTATGGTTCATACCAACAATGGTAAGAAAATATTTTGGGATTGCTTATGTTGAATACCCAGACTGTTACATTATTTCACGCCACATGCTGATACACAAAAACATTTACGATTTATTCTGAATTTGGGTATTAAAAATTCTCCGTAATCGACTCAGGTTAGACGTAAAATGAATTAAGTGGATATAAGTACTCGTAATTCATTATCTTCAACCAACTCATGTTAATTTTATTCTGTATTTTTAAAAATTTTGTCTCAGTTTTAGTCCAGTTTCAATCACGCTTGTTAGTTTTTAATCAAAGTTAGGCCACCCCATCCCGTTTTTATTTAGTCTAATTTTAGTCGACTATAAATCAAACATTTTAGCCTTTATTTTAGGCCAAGAAAACGTATTTTATTTATTCATCTGGTTTTAGTATATATATATATATATATATATATATATATATATATATATATATATATATATATATATATATATATATATTTATTATTATTATTTTTTAATCAGCAGATGTGTTGAATATTTCGGATCTAAAACTATTTCACGTAATTTTCTCTAATCACATTTTTATGTAAAACGACTTCTCACACTATTACAGTATATCAACAAGTGTCTTCTATGGCTCCATGCTATGAGCTAGTAAGTTAGCAAGCATTAGTTAGCGGTCGGAATAACATCATTGTTGGAAGGTTACAGCTGTTGGCTTTCTTTCTTTTCTTTTCTTTTTTAAATCACATCATATAATTTATTCATTTAATTTACTATTTTTGTTGACGAAATTAACACTACTACCAACAAAATTAGCCTATGCTAAACGGTTAGCATTCGCGATTAGCATGAACACTGAAGGTAATCAAAAACTATCATTTAGTTGATATATACATAATGATATCCACATTACATAAGTAATAGTGCCTTAAAAAGTCACTTACAACCTTATTCCAAGAGTGAATAAGGGTAGGGCTACATGAGGTCATTGGCTGTGTCTGAATGTGCACCCTACTCCCCTATATAGTGCCCTACTGAGGGGACACGCCATTTTGTAGGGCTGTCCGAATGTCCAGGGAATAAAAATGTAGGGCACTCCAAATTACCCACAATGCACTCTGAAAAGGAGTTAACATCGATGTGCACTCAACCAGGTAAAATATTTACAATAAAGGAACTAAAGTACAGTTTTAAAACATTTTCATTCACAATAAATAAAGATTTATGTGCCGTAACAGTTACGGCGGTCACGTGATATGCGACAAGGAGAAAGTAGTGAGCTGGCTGTCCGAATCGCCAAACAGAATGAGGGTACAACATATGAAGCCATTAGTGTGGGGCGAATGAGGGGTTAGGCTTTTGAAGTCACAAGGCGGCCATATTGCTCCTCCCAAGGAACCTTTCTCTGCATACGATCCTATACATTTACAGTATCAAAATTGGAGAGCATTTGAGACAGTTCTTAGCAGAAATGGAATGATTTCTGACATTTTAAATTTGTTAAGCATAAACAAGAGTATTTTTTTTTTTTACTTGTTAAAAAATATTGACCACAAAAATGTTTTAAAATATTTTTAAAGTCAACTTATTGGTCGACTTGGTCGCCTTTTTTCCCCACAGCCCTAGTGCGTACACGTTCCCGTTGAAATCTCACCTTTCCACTCTTCCAGAGTGCGGTCTTTACTCTCGAGCGTTTGGTCATAAGGCGGCGCCTCGGGTTCGTCGTCCGGGTCGTGGTACTGCGAGAAGTAAGGGTGGGCCAGAGCCTCGCTGGCCGAGATCCTCCCGTCGCAGTCCAAGACCAGCATGCGCTTCAGCAGGTCAACGGCTGTAGAAGCAGCAAAGGCCAAAAGATGGCGCTGGAAGCGATACGACTGCGAATGGACGTACGTGGTTATAATGTAATGGGAGTGCTGACCTAGTGGATTTGCTCCCCGGAAGATCTTCTCCAGGTCTTGCTGAGGCATGAAAGGCAGCGACTGAATGTACTTCTGTGCCTATGGACATAAACACATGCAGTAGAAACCTCTTTTACATTTCATATTTCATACAGAGTAGTTATTTCATTGCAGAATGTTTCGATTTCACACAAGAAGAATGAATGAAACAAATGTACACATCCTGAATATATACCATTTATCCTGTTCTAGTTTTTATTTATATCATTTTTATTTGTTTTCCCACTAAAGACAAATTAGGATTAATTATCGGAATTTCTGGACGAAAAACCACTACTCTTTTTTTTTTTTTTTTTTTCCGCATGCTTTGAACTCTGCGGCTTTTAATGTGCCATGGCCAGGGTTATTATAGTTTTGGAATTTTTCGTTGTAGTTTTATTTTGAGGTTTTGTTTTTTTTTAAAGTTAGTTTTCATTTGTATTCAGGGTGGTTCTGTTAGGGTTTTCTTGTCTTAAATGTTTAGTTTTAGTTAGTTTCAGTATCAGTTTTAAAAAAACGTGTACTACTTGTGTGCAATATTGAAAAAAAAAAAAAAAAAACACCATGGGAGCAACGTCATCTGAAGGTGCGTTTCCATTAGCTGCTGCTAGATGATTTCACTTCTGTGTGACACTTTCAATCGTCCTTATTCTGTCTGGTTAATATCAAAATAAATTGACTTAAAATCACATTTAAAATCATCCCCAAAGACTCATGCAATAAATTAATTACCAAAGATTAAAACAAAGGACATTTTTGCTAAAATTATAGTTAGTTTTGTAAACATAAAATGTAGTTTTCAGTTAGTTTTAGTTTTGTTAAAAAGCATTTTCCTTTTTATTTTATTTCGTAAACGAAAGTTTTTTTAAATTTTAGTTTTAGTTTTTTCGTTAGTTTTAGTTAAAGAGATACTTTACTTATTTAGCCCATTATAGCAATAAAAAGTTAATATTTTGTCTATAATTAATTTGATACTTTCATTATTTTTCATGTACAATTAGTACCTTTAAAAACACATTTTGCAACTTGCTGTCGGCTGAAAATGACAAGGCTCAGGTAACCAATCACAGCTCACCTGTTTTCTAGGTTTGGTCATGTGACATTCATAAGCTGAGCTGCGATTGGCTACCTGAGCCCTTGTGATGTCATTTTCAGTTGACAGCAAGTTGCAATATGTGTTTTTAAAAGGTACTAATTGTACATGAAAAATAATGAAAATATCAACTTTATTATCGGCAAAATATTCATGTTTGACTGCCAAAAACGGCTAATATATGTACAAAGTATGACTAAATTTTGCTGTTGCAGCTAGGGGTGCACCGATCACAATTTTCCGGCCGATCACCGATCTTTTAAAAAGTCTGACCGGACGATCCTGATTTTTGCCCATACCGATTTTTTTCATTCCAAGCAGGATATACCTTCAGTGTTCTAATCTTGTTTTATTGGAAAACATTGAACAATATCGGCGAAACAATACAAATGGGTTGTTTTCACTCCACATCAAGTAGTTCTCACAAATAAAAATGAAAATCCGATTAATCATCTCAGCAGAAGAGGACAGTGGCTGACTTTTTCAGACCTCTGAGGAGGGAGATGAGATTGGTAGAAAAGATCGGTTTATTTTCAAGGGATTGGCCGATCACCGATCTTCTAAAATTAAGGAAATCGGGGCCGATAAATCGGCCAGCCGATCGATCGGCGCACCCCTAGTTGCAGTTTTTAATCAGGTGCGCTTTCTAATCTGGAAATAACAGTATTAAATTAAATAATTAAAAATACTACAACTGGTCCAATACATTCCAATAAAAATTTTGTTTCAATACAATTTCAGTTAAAAAAAACAAAAATGTGTTGTCACGTCTAACATGCTCAGAGCAGATCTTCTCCAAGAGATCCGGTGTCGGCGTCCCGACCATCTCCATGATTCGCTTGAGCTGGTCGATATCTGTTTTTTTTTTTTTTTAAATGGAAGCGGTTAAAGACAAACTCTAGTAAGAGTGGCGAGCAAGCATCAGTTCATCAAATTGGTTTTCATCCTGCTGCCCGACACCAAACACAACAAGCGGGCTTTAAATCAAGCCCCTTTTGTGGCGGCTCCTATTTATTCCCGGCTCCTTTTCTGTGCTTGCGCCTCGGAAAAAGAGATTGTCATGCAAAACCAAAAAGATCTCTGCAGATCACTTTGCAAAGATAATGGAGGGTAGGGGGAAGAAAAAAAAAATACTGCTGCATGCTCTTCTGACGTTGACAAAGGATACAGTCAGTGCCGGGAAAAAGGACTTTTCCCTTCAGCAGCTCTCCCATAATGCATCCCACAGACCAAATATCAACTGTAAGACAAAGCCCGCAGACTAATCAATAAACAGGGTAACGAATAGGGGAAAAAAAACAACTCACCGTTTTGATTGTAGTGCATCCAATTGAGCATGATTTCCGGCGCCCGATACCAGCGAGTGGCAACGTAGCCCGTCATCTCGTCGTCCGTTTGGCGGGCCAAGCCAAAGTCGAGGATCTTGGCCGAGTGACGCGGAATATTTAGAAAAGCGTGACGGCACGAAAACATTTTGAACTTACCCTCAGCTCACAGTCCTCATTCACGGCCACGTTACTTGGCTTGAGGTCCTGGAAGGTAAGAAATAGTTTTCGTTTATTGAGCAACTGCACATTTGATAGTCATGTGAATGCTTGCTACAAGAGTCGATTGATGGTGGAAGTGACAGCAAGTGGAGACACTCACTCTGTGGATCAATCCCGCTGAATGGATGTACTGTTCGCCGCCGTGCATGAAGGAGATAAATGACGAGACAAGGGTCAACAGTGCGCTTTGGCCATACACTCACCCCGAACATGCTTGTCTACAGGGAGGGAGGCTGCTTTTGGCCGTTTCCATGGTAATGAGACAGAGTGAACAGCTGGAGCCATCTATTTTTAGCATGCGTCGAACACAAATCTGTCAGTCTAACAATAGATTTTTTTTATACGTTGGACCAGATTCGGATGGGTGTTATAATCATCTTTCCACAAGTAACATATTACTTCATTATTTGGGTTCATAAATGTTTATTGTTAGGAAATAATTAAATAAAAATTAGTTGAGTAAAGATATTTACATAGATGGTACATTTAACATCTTTTTTTCTATTTAGCAAATATTCAACTATAATAATCTTTTACTGTAAAAAAATACAATAAAAAATATCAGCAAATAAAACGATTTATGTCCATATTTCACATGTATTTATTTTATTGACAATTTAATTTATGAATTCTAAATAATAAAATAAAAACAGTCAAGTAAACAATTCTACATGCACATTGAACTTATTTTTAGGGGGAAAAACACTGTACTGTAAATAATATAATAAAGTATTTGTGAAATACATTTGTAAATACTAATTAAATAAAAAATAAAACTAATTGATTTATTGTAAATACTACACTAAAACAAAATAATAAACAAATCACACATAAATATGACATAACATTTATTAAAAATAAAATAAAAAAGTTAAACAAATTTTAAATATGGACAAATTTATTCCTTTTTTTTTATAATTCTGTTGAACGACAATTGTAAAGTAATGGCTGATTTTGATTGTTTATTTTATTATTTATTTATTTATTCATTTTTAGTAACGTTTATAAGTTTCGAGTGATTTCAGTGATCGTGTTTTTTTCGTTCATAAACAGAGGGCTACCAACAATTGTGTCCATGTGTGTACATTTAAAAATGTTTTATTTATTTTAGTAGAGAATGTTATTTATTGTAAGCAATACAATAAAAAAAAAATAGTAGCAACATAATTGTGTTTCTTTAATTTAGTAACTTATTTTTAATCATCATTTTATATACGTATACACGTTAAACATGCTTAGAGTTTGGACTAAATTATTATTAATAAATTACAATTTTGATTGATTTATTTCTTGTAGATAGAGATACAATAAAAATCCAAGTAAAATAAATAACTGTCTCTACGCATTTACTGTTATTTTATTAATACTGTACTTGGTTAATTTATGATAACTAAATTAATTACAACAAACATGAAAAATGACTATTATTAAAATGAACTTTTGCATGTTTTTATATACATTTACATATGTTTTAATGTATAGAATTATAATAATTACCCGATGAGAATGACCTGAATATCTCTGTTTTGAAAATGTGGCCCATCACCACAAAACGTTGCCCACTGATTTCCTTCTAAAGCACATTCGCAGCACAGGAAGAACCCACCTTCAGACCACGCAGGAGTTGATAAATCAAGAATTGCACGTGCTCATCGGACAACCTCTGGAACTTGACAATGTTATTGAGGTCTGCACCCATCAGGTTGGTCACCAGATAGCTTGAGGGGGGGGGGGGTATAAATGATAAACATGGAGACAAATTACAATGCATTTATTCTATTTAAAGACTTACAGTTCATTGAAGCCTTCCAATGCTGCAGCAGGTGTGAAGACATCCAGCAAGCCTATTACCTAAAGGGAGACGGAACATTTGAATCAATAAGAGTGCAGGCAGGCAGGCGGACTGCTGAGCTTATTTGACATTAGGATGCACTAACGTTCTCATGTTTCATGTGTTTGAGGAGCCGGAGTTCCCGGTACGAACGGCGACTGTGGACCAGCGACTGGAAGGGCCGCGACAGCTTCTTCACCGCCACCTTCTGCCGCAGCACCACATCGTAGGCTGAACTGAGAGGGGGGCAGCGATTTAGATTTACTAGGTCAGGCTCTGTTTCTGAAAGTGTGACAGCGATACTCTGACAAGTACACTAAGTGTTTACAGGACACCGAACGATGCAACTGTTTCTGATTTTAAACTCCAAAAGTAGGGATGGGCAATTTAAATGCTGCAGAGGGTTGCAATTTTTCCCATCAGTGCTACTTGGCGGCTCACACTGCATTTCCTAACCAGATGTATGACAAAAATGTTATTTCAAATATACGGGGTTCTTAAATGGACACTTGACTCATTGAACAATTTTCAGCAGTGACAAGTTAATATTTTGTCCAGAATGAATTTGATAACTTCATTATTTTTTCATGTACAATAAATACATTTAAAAAGTCATTTTCCCACTTGCTGTCGACTGATGACGACATCACCTGTGCTGAGTCAGTAAAATGATCCACGATTGGTCGTTATCTACTTTCTCAGCACAGGTGATGTCATCATAAGTCGATAGAAAGTAGAAAAAAATACTTTTTAAAGGTATTAATTGTATATGGAAAATAATGAAGTTACCACATTAATTATAGATAAAATATTAACTTTTTACTGCTGAAAATTAGACTTTAGACCTTTAAGACTTTTCTTTTTGCAAAAACCTTTTGCGAGGCTTTTTTTTTTTTAACTCTGTTGCACTTTGCGAGTGTTGAAATATAAAGTGCATTACCAATAAAAAATATTATTTCGCATGTCATTTCAAAATTTGCAAAAAAAACATTAGGCCTACTCATATATATAAGACCCTGTGTAACTAAGCCATGTCTGCCATCTAGTGGTGAATTATGATACTACAACATAATAAAAACTACAATCGATGCATATTCACAGTTCGTGCTAGCATATTTGAATATTAGTGGATTTTTTTTTCCCCCAGCCACTTTTTTAAGTAATTTTTTGTGGTATAATGTTTATCAATATTTTTTTTAAACTAATCAAGGGGCTGCCAGTCCCCCAAATTCTCCATGTGGACATTGGCAGACTGCACTGTATGTTCCAGCCAGGGCTTCAAGTCACCTGCTGCCACTCCAGATGCCCCCCCATCAAATTTCAGCCAATCTTCCGACATGAAGCTCGCACATGCCATGTCTCTGCCATGATGCCATTTTCCATGCACAGAGTGTTATGCTTAGTGCATCAGTATCTCATTGCAGGATGAGGATTTCATTTTAATCAAATGTGGTTCACTAATAAAACTTGCAGACATTTATAAGGGGCCAGAGTTAAGTTGACAAATATTTCACCATGTAGTCATTTTTCCACATTCATTATTTAAAATAAAACACACATGCATCTTTTTTATATACCTTACAACATCAAACTTCTGTGCAGTTTATTCAATTGCTATAATAAAACACACCATGAAGCCGTGTAGAGTAAATGGCCCTCAACAGCCAAGGTGACAAATGGAACTTTGGGAGATGAGATGACAACATGTTTTATTCATAGTCATCGGAATGAGAAACAAATTTGCCGGTGCTTAAGTGCCTCTGCAAGATGAAATAGAATCTGGAAAATTACAAGTGAGGGTGTGCGTATATCATCTCTGCTGTACTACAATGGAGATATGAGCCCGGGATTCAGGTCTCGAGAGGGTTTCCCATAACTGAGGGAAACTGATGCACGCATTCAAAAGTCATTCCCGACACCCTCCCATCCCCCAATGGCCAGACATCAGCATTAGAAATGCGAAGCAGAGCCCTGCAGAGGAATGTCTTTTGTGCGTTTTATATCATTTAAGACTTGATTATACAAGTGGCAACATGTTGTTAGCCATAGCTTATTGTTCACCAGAACCTCCTTATCTTCACCATACTTGTGTTAACTTGACTTTGGCATCTTTTGGACTACAACACCACAAACAGGCAAGGAAACGAAGAGAAACCATAACAAGAACAGACAACTAATAGTCACACAATTAGGAGCATAAGTGAAATCAACAAAAGAAGCACAATAACAATAATTCAAGACAAGCCGTCAAATTGTAAACTATGACACAACTGGGCAGCACGAGGACTGAGAACAAAGTTGATTGGCTGATGCATGAGCAGGGCAGATGAAACTAATAAGCAATCAACAAACGAGTTCGAGCATAAACTGGGAGATCAAACAAAAAAAATGAGCCTGTTATTAAAATATATGACCTACATTTAAGCAAAGAAAAACAGACAATAACCTAACTATCAAGATTAAATTGTTGAAAGGTGAGGAAATGGTCTTGCGAAATAGCAGAAAGTGTGATTCAAATCGGTTTCACAACCATGAGGAAGTCGTAATGGGGTCACCATCATGCGCACAGGATTTTGAAAAACCTGCAAAATAACACTTGATAAGGACCACATTAATACCAAAAAAAATAAAAATAAATCATTTAGTCTGTATGATATCATTCTGTCAGGAGGATTGTAACAGCAAACGTTGCTAAAAATAACCAAAAACGTCTCCTTGAATCAAGAAAGATGGATACTAACAGCAGTATAATATTACATTTCTGAAAATGTAACTTTTTAAGGACGTGTCAAACTCGAGGCCCGGGGCACATATTCATCCTGCCACATCCCAATTTTGTCTCTTGGCACCACTTATCAAACTGGAATCTGCCATTCTGTCTGTGTCTGAATTTAACTGATACTAGTGCCAGGGTTGGGTATCACCATAGCAACCATGAGATAGATCTAACTGGCACTCAAGGGGTTTTGATGCAGCATCAAAGTGGAATCCATTGGATTGCTTACTAACTACAACACTGTGTCGATATGTCAACAAAATGATTCTTTGACATTTTGGTGTCTGTCATGTTAAAAGAAGAACGAAAAGCTTCATTCATTCGCTAAGACAATTGCAGGCATCTGTGGGCTGCAGGGCAGCCTCGCCCCTCCGCACATCCAAACACTCACCACACCGAACCGTAAGCTCCGGAGCCAACCGGCGTCAGGTTCTGGTATCGCTCCGGCACTTCCCACACCGTTTTATTCAGCTCCTGTCGGTAGAATCCCGGCCTGGCTGACATCTTTGGTAGCTGACAAGGCAAAAGAATAAAAAGGGGAAAGAGGGGAAATGTAGAAGTGGGAGGAAAAAAAGGGAGCCGGCCGTACGGGTTGCCGTTCGCTCGCTTGGCCGAGCTGCTGTGACGATGCGCCGGCCACTGGCAACCTGTCTCCCCGCCCAACTTCTTCCCTTTGTCTGACAGTCTGGCTTTAGCCCTTTCACGCCATCTGCCGGTGGAGAAAGGTTGTGCACCACATTGCATTGCGATCACTACTTTAGAGTTTTCAAAACAAAACAAAACACACACACACACTTAACAAATATTTGTCTTAATTAAAATCACAAAATTATTCTGAAATATTCAGAATATAAACAAACCCTCGATGGAAAAAAAGACAATGAAAAAACAAAAAATACTGAAATACGAGTGAATAATGTCCGCATGAAAAGAAAAAAAACATTAGGTACACAAAAATGAATAGATAATATACAAACCTCTAGTTAATACTTAAAAAATAGTATGTGTAGCCTACTTAATGATGTTGAATAATGTTTGTTCCCAAAATAATAAAGTAACAAAAACACAGGTAGCTATTATTACAAGTTGTCAGCCGCACAATTATTTTTGAAGAAGAAAATTTTGAGAACATTTAAAATTAAAAATGTACAAATTTGCCTTAAAAAGGAGCTAGCAAGATACCTAGAGTTTATATAGATTAGTTTGAGCTAAAAATCTATATTTATGTACACATAAAAAATAAATAAATAAAAAATAAAAAAACAGCTAGCACTAATAGCTGGCTATAAAGACTTTATTTTTTGATATATTTGTGAGTTTATGTGCACTGTACCGTAAACGGGCTTTGGCTCCATCTGTATACATTTATTAAAATTTATTCTAGCTAGGCTGGCAACCAGCCCAGGGTGTCCCCTGCCTACTGCCCAGAGCCAGCTGAGATAGGCGCCAGCACCCCCCGCGACCCTTGTGAGGAATAAGCGGTCAAGAAAATGGATGGATGGATGGATTATTCTAGCTACTTTATTTAATGTGGCGTATGCAAAGTGCATTCATTTTTAGTCTAATCCCAAACACTGCAGAAAATGTAGAACTCATAGAACTACTAATAAAGACTTTATTTTTTGACATATTATTAAATTCGGGCTTTGGCACCATCGATATACATATATACATATATATATATGTATATATATATATATATATATATATATATATATATATATATATATATATATATATATATATATATATATATATATATATATATATATATATATATATATATATATATATATATATATATATATATATGTACGTATGTATTTTTTTTTCTAGCTACCTTATTTAATGTATTGTATGTACAGTGCATTAATTTTCAGTCTAATCCCAAAAATTGCGAAAAATGTAATTAAAAAAATACACCACGTGTAGAAGTGATCATTCCAATTAGCACTCTGGTGCCATCTATAAGGCGTTCTGCGGTAATAACAGGCAATACCTCAAGCAAGCAAATGGAGTCCTCCGCCTCGCCATAATTAACCTCTGAGTCGGACACGCCCCCTTGCACGTTCATCACACCGCGCGGCTCCAACTTGTGGCCTCCACTTTATAGCTGACTCATCCATATTGACCGAAAGGATTTGGACAGACCCTTTTGACCATGTTTGACTTGAAGAAGAGGCACAGTTTGACGCTGAACAGCAGCGGCCGTGACGCGGACGAGTTCAGACGCGTGGCGGTCCGACGGAAGGCGAAAGGCGGCGCCCCGGATTGTCACACAGGTGAGCTGCACCTTGTCACTAAATGCACGCTTTTAGTCAAATATGCTCTTACGGAAATACAAACAGACATAGGTCGCTTAGTTGTCTTTTGGAGTCGTTTAAAACCAATCAACCGTATTGAGCGTCAATTTTACATCAAGCATGACATTCTAGTCCATAATTGATGCATCAAAATGTTTTTAATTGACTCATGTTATGTCGACTTCCTCACGTAATGACGACGTCATGTGTTCTTGGCGTCTACATGCATCGTGTTAATTGGTGCCCGTTGGATTATTAAGGCAAATCCCTTTCCCCTGATTCAGCCTGGACTTTGCTCTTTTGCTGCTTTTTGTATGCCAGTCTCACACACAGCAACAAAAGACCCAGTGTTTCACTGCTGAAAGGTTTGTTCTACCCCTTATGTCTTATTCTTGCCCTGATGGTACTGATAGAATATGGAGTCAACAGTGCCAACCAACACTTGGAACTGCACAAGCAAAATGAAACACAAACGTATCATTTCTGCATTAAAATCCTGGCCGGAAATGGTTTTAAGTGCAGTTCGTTCCACAATGGGAAATGGTAGCCTCGACAGGAGGAGCAAAAATAGAAGCCCACCCACCCCTTCCATATGCTGACCTGTTCAATAACTTGACACAGAAGTGAGAAAGCAGAAGTGTGACATAGTTTAGACTTAAAACGGGCTCGCATGACCAGCAGATCAGCTCGGCAGAGCGCTAGGACTAAACTGCAAAAGCCTTGAAAAAGAAAGCAAATGGAACTTTTTGCCTGCAAAGTGAACGTAAGGTAAGAACATACATAATTGGTGAGGTAACTGGAAAATGATAAAGTGTAGATTTGTTAATTATATTGTAGTGTTAATTTCATCAACAAAAAATAATTTCGTCAACACACATTTTTCACTGGACGAAAACTAGACTAAAACCCTCATTAATAAACAATAACTGGGGATAAATGCATTTTCGTCGACTAATGAAGACGAGATGAAATTGTCCTTCACTTCATAAAAACTGGACTAAAATTTATGGACATTTTAGTTAATGAACAAAAACAAGACAAAATTTATATTATTTTGTAAAATCTTGACTCTCCAGCGGCTAGAACGTTCCAAAAATAATATTAAATGTAACTGCTAACTACTGCTGGCTACTAGCTCATAGCATGGGTAACAGACAGTAGCCACTGTGAAGTCTTTTATCAAAAAGATTTGAAAATTTTGATGTGAAATAGTTTTCAATATTATTTGCTGACCCAAAAAAATATACAGGGGTAAAATGGTTATCCTGACTAAAACGTTGACAATTTTTGCTGACTATAACTAGACGAAAAAAAACGACATTTTCTTGGACTAAAATATAGACTTAAATGCTTAATTTATCGTCGACTAAAAATGGACTAAATAAAAATGGTATGAAGTTGACTAACTGTGATTAAAAAGTAACAAGCGTGACTGAAATTGGACTAAAACTAAATTTAAAAATGGCAGACAAATTTAACACTATTATATAGTTGAGTTGTGTCATAAAGAATGTCGACTGCCTCACATTGATTTTAAAAACGTCAATGTGTAGTCTGAGATGCAATCGGACTCAGGGTCAAAGTTTGCAAGTTAGTTTCCGACTGGTAAACATGATTAGCCTAACAAAACGCGCAATCCGGTGCGGCGTAATAGTGAGCATGTTTATTTCAGTGGCGAGTTGCGTGTGCGGCTTGTCCAGCTGTGAAGGTTCCTGTGGATCGGCGCCCGATTCCGCACGCCATGAGAAAACTCCCTCCAAGCCGCAAGGTGAGCTCAAGTCCGCTTCAAGGTCAGTAGATTCTGACGTCCAATATTGTTTTTTTTTTTTTCCCTTGCAGTGCCTTCCAAGCCAGCGCACCTCCAGTCTCCCATCACGACCGGACCGCCGTCTTCATCCAGCCTCTCCTCACAACGTTTAAATGAAGACAAGACTCCAATACGCACGTCCCAGAGTCCCAACAAAGCGGGAGCGAGTTGTCTCAGCGAAGCTCGTTTCAGCCCCACCGGGCTGTCCCCATCTCAGAAGATCCCCAAGCTGGCGTCTCCCAGTCCGGGAAAGCGAGGAATCCACAACTGCAGTCCTTCGAAGGAGGCAAGCCACAGCCCGGCCAAGTTGTCCATTAGGAACCGAAGCCCCCTCTCAGGACTACTGAAGACACCCAGTCCCGTCCAGGCGAAGATGGGCAGCTACACCCCTGCGAGCAACTCCAAATCCTGGCTGGGGCTCAACAGGATCCCAAGCGGGAAGGCCGAGGGACACGAGAAGCACGCGGGGAAGTCTTTGAGTGTGCCCAACCTCATCGTGTACTTGGATGAAAGGTTGCGTTTCTATTGTACAAAAATCATGATCCATTATTGCATAAAGATGTCAGCTAGTGTTAATTTCGTTAACGAAAACTAAACAAAAACAATTTCGTCAACACATCTTTCACCGGACTAAAACTAGACTAGACTAAAACTTCATTAATAAACAATAACAGGGACACAATCAGTGTAAGTTTTCGTCGACTAATGAAGACGAGACGAAAATGTACTTCACTTAATAAAAACTGGGAAAAAAATCTACTGCTATTTTAGCTCATGAACAAAAACGAGACGAAAATTATATATTTTTGTAAATTCTTGTCTTTGCTAATCTGACACACCCCTTTCCAAATATGTGAGCGCAACATGCACAAACATGGTACAGACAGGAGGTGGATTCACAGTGAACGGTTAAAAAAAGAAAAAGTAAATTATAGTTATAATGCCTCAATCCAACAGCTATAAATCCCAACAATAATGCTAATCCGACCGTAAACTACAATAATGCTGGCTAACTTGCTAGCTCATAGCATGTAGCCATAGTAGCCACTTGTTGATTGCGTGTTGTTTTTCATCAAAAAGATGAGAGAAAATATGATGTGAAATAGTTTTAGATCCAAAATGTTCAACATTATATGCTGACAAAAAAATATACAGGGGTAAAATGATTGTCCTGACTAAAACGTAGACAGTTTTTGTTGACTAAAACCAGACGAATAAAATTACATTTTCTTGGACTTAAAGACTAAAATGCTTGATGACTAAATAAAAACAGGATGAGGTTGTATTAAAAACTAACAAGTGTGATTGACACTGGACTAAAACTGAGACTAAACTGAACACTAATGTCAGCTTTGTTTCTTCTTTCTGTAGCTAGATAACATTCAAAGATGCCAACGTTGTTCTGTAGCTAGCTAACATTCAAAGATGCTAGCGTTGTGGTGTTCATTTGTTTTAATTTGAGGTACTACTGCAGCCCTACGATGAAAACAAGTTTTGACTCCTGTGATTTAGTCCCGTCTGGTATTGCGAGTCAGTAACTCCAGGTTCGTTTTTACAGAACTCCATCGGATATTGCAGAACCTTCACCCTCAAGTGGTAGGCCCACTATCACCATCAATCGCACGGAGGGGGACGTCACTCCAAACGATCCCATCGGTGCTGAAAGGGTCTCCAAGATCCGTGTGGGATCCAGGTTCTCGTGCAAATGGACCGAGTCCACTCATGAGGATCAACGCTGCGAGGAGCGCGTTGAGAAGAAGACGGAGGAGAACCTGGAGCAGAAGCTGTTCAAGATAGTCAGCGAACTGCTTCACACGGAGAGGGCCTACGTGGCTCGCCTCCATCTCCTAGACCAGGTCAGTGTTTGGGGGGACGTATTCTTGATCTACAACGTAGACTCATTAACACAGTCTTCTCCATTTGCAGGTTTTCTGTACGCGACTGACGGACGAGGCCGGACGCGGCTCCTTTCCGGCTGACGTGGTGCGAAACATCTTCTCCAACATCTCGTCCATCTACTCATTCCACAGTCAGTTCTTGCTGCCTGACCTGGAAGTCTGCATCGGACGCTGGTGGGTCACAAAAAAACAAAACAAAGTCCGCGTCAACTCTTCGTGTTTCGCTATATCGAATTTGCAGATTTTTTGTTTTTTTTTGTTTTTTTGGGAGTCACCGTTTGATGTTGAGTATTTTGAAGTGAGCATCTAGGGCTGTGTAATTAATCGAAATTCAATTACAGTTTCAATTATTATACTCCACAATTCTAAAATCAGCATAATCATAAAAACTATTAATACAAATTTTTGAGTTGTTTAAATTTACACAGTTGCGAATTTTTTAAATTGTAAAATAACTAATACACTTTGTTTCATCCAAAAGGAACTTCCATAATTAGTGTTTCAAAGAATTTTATGTCTTATTTATTTTCTTTCGGATTTAAACATTTTCCTGTTTTGTACCAAAAAATAATCGTCCTCATTCACAGTGCACATGCTGTACTCCAACTTCACGTTTTTGCCATCATTAATAAATAAATAAATAATACATTAATTAATAAATATTATTATAATCATAGATTGTTTGGTCGTAAAGGAACTTATCTAATTATGTTTCTATGTTTTTAATTTCTTAATATTTTTAAATGCTTGAACATATATATTTTTTGTTTTTTTTACATTTAAACACTTAAATAAATAGATACATAAATAAATAAATAATTTCCCCATAATCAAGCAGCCTAATGAGCATCTATGGGCAATTACAGATTTTCGCTATTCGTAGCAGGGGTTAGCTAACAGATACTATTTGGGCAAATCATATCTGATTTAATTTTTTGTTTTTTCCTTCTTCAATATGAAACCATCCAGGCACGAGCGTCCCGGTTTGGGCAACGTCCTCCTGCAGCACGCCCCTTTCCTGCGGATGTACGCCGATTACGTCAGGAACTTCGACCAGGCCATGGAGTTGTTGAGAATATGGACCGAGCGCTCGTCGGCCTTCCGCAACATCATCCAGGACATCCAGGTACCAAAATAAAAAAAATATATATATAAATCCCAGAAGATAGTTTCAAGATTTCCATTTATTTCCCCATCTAGAGTCAGGACGTGTGCGCCAGTCTTACTCTGCAGCATCACATGTTGGAGCCGGTGCAGAGAATTCCTCGCTATGAAATGCTGCTCAGGGACTATGTTAAAAATGTACCCCTGAGTAACCCGGACTATGAGTTTGCTCAGCGTGAGTATGATCATCAGACGCAAGTATTCAGTAAAATATCACTTCCTCGCTTGCGAACCACTTTGGACTATCTTGACTTCCAGAATCCCTGCAGACGATTTCCATGGCTGCCAACCACTCAAACAGCGCCATCCATAAAGCTGTGAGTTCATCTTCTGATGAAAAACGAGAAGATCGTTTAAAAATAAATAAATAAATCAATCAAATCAAATTCCGGCATAGGAGAGCATCAAGAGGTTGCTGGAAATCTACGAGATGGTTGGCGAGGAGGAAGTGGTGAATCCCACCAACGAGTTCCTCAGGGAGGGGCGTTTGCTCAAGCTCGCCGCCAGGAACATGTCCGCCATGGAGCGACACCTCTTTCTGGTAGAACTACATTATTTAAGAAAAAAAAAATATCCATAATTGACTACTTTTATGTTTTTATGACCTCAAATTATTGTCAATCAAAACTCTGTATTGTAGTAATCAGTAATTAGATTTTTTTTCTGCACAGTTCAACAACTTCCTGCTGTGCTGCACGCCAAAGTTCAGCCTGGCGGGCCAGCGCTTTGCGGTGCGCTGCCGTATAGGAGTGGACGGCATGCAGGTGCAGCGGACCACCAATGAGGACCACCCGTACACCTTCCAGGTGTCGGGGAAGGAGAAAACACTGGAACTACAGGCTAGGTATGCATCCTTTTTTCTTTTTTATTATTATTATTATTATTTTTTTACGATTTTCTTTTTTTCCCCTCATCCATACTGTGCTCCCCTACTGGAGCTTAATCTGGGCTGTTTTTTTTTCCTCCTACTTCCTCAAGTTTTCTTTTTGTTTTTCATCTGAGAAAATGGGGCGGTCCAGTGGGCTCCGATTCTACGGAAGAGGATTAGGGCCAATGAAGAGAGGGGGGAAAAAAGTTTGGCAGGATTCTCACTTTATTCTCAGAATTTTCACTTTAAAGTGAGAATTCCGACTTTAAAGTCTGACTTTAATCTCAGAATTCTGAGTTTAAACTGACAGTTCTCACTTTAAAGTCAGAGAATAAAGTCAGAATTCTGACTTTAATCTAAAAATTCCGACTTTAAAGTGAAAATTCTCACTTTATTCTCGGAATTCTGGCTTCTGAGATTAAAGTCAGAATTCTCACTTTAATGTCAGAATTCTCACTTTAAATTGAGAATAATAGTAGCAATAATAAAGTGAGAATTCTGAGAATGAAGTCAGACTTTAAAGTCAGAATTCTGACTAAAGTGACATTTCTGAGAATAAAGTGAGAATTCTGACTTTAAAGTCAGAATTCTTACTTTAAATTGAGAATAATAGTAGCACTAATAAAGTGAGAATTCTGAGAATAAAGTCAGACTTTAAACTGACAATTCTCACTTTATTCTCAGAATTCTGAGTTAAAGTTGGACTTTAAAGTGAGAAATCTGAGAATAAAGTCAGAATTTTTTTTTCTCTCTCTCTCTTCACTGGCCCTAATTCTCTTCCATTCGATTCTGTACCCCCATGTTGATCACTATTTTTTTTCTGTCTCTCTTCTCTAGCTCTGAACAGGACCGAGATGAGTGGATAAAGGTAACAGGATTTGTTCCAAGAAGTGTCATGTTTCCTGGAGTGGGGTAAAAACTGCATTTCTTGTTCTCCAGGTGATCCAAGACGCCATCCAAGTGTTCCAGAAGAAAAACGAGACCTTCAAGTTGGCGTCCAAGGAGCTCAATGCGGAGGAACCAGTAAGTGGGAGACGAACTACAACACGGCGGGCAGCGGGCTGATGATGATGCTCTTCTCATTTACCAGGCGGCGGAGCTAGGGCGGCGCGCCCCTCGCTGGATCCGCGACAACGAGGTGACCGTTTGCATGAAGTGCCGGGAACCCTTCAACGCGCTGACCAGACGCCGACATCACTGCCGGGCCTGCGGCTGCGTGGTGTGCTGGAAGTGCTCCGTCCACAAGGCGGCGCTGGCGTACGACGGCAACCGGCTCAACAAGGTGTGCAAGTCCTGCTACGCCGTCCTGACGGGACCCAGAGGAGGGAAGGGGGAGAGAACCAAGAGGCCAACATCAGAGGTAAGTCGGAAACGGAACATTTGGGTGGGTAGGGGCAAAAGTTTGTGATAAAGGGGTGGGAACCTCACAAGTCACGATACGATATTAGGCTCATGATAACGGTTATCTCACGATATGATGATTATTGATATGTTGGTCAGGTAATAAATCCACGATGATCTACGATAAAACTACTCAAGACACTGTTTTTATGTTGTTTTTTTTAATGAGAAAATCATTCATTTTTGTACCATCACTGAAACACAACATTAAAACTGGTGTCTTCTTCACAGTGAGTGCTTTAAGTATTTTTTTTTCTTTTTTTTTTTTCCCCCAAGTACAAATGTCTTAACAGAGACCATTCTCTGAACAAATTTGAACATTAATTCCAATTTAATCAATATTCCTCAGAAATTGTGTGCTTCAAAAAGTCAAAACATAAAATGTTTTAAAATGTTAAATTTGAAGATATAATACACATTTTTCATAGAAATGTATGCAAGACTGGAGAGCTAAATGTCTGAGTCTTCTTCGCCGAAAGACTTCCACACATTTTCCCGCCACGCTTATGAGGCTCTCCCCCTAGTGGCCTGCCAAGTAATTGCTCAATAAGTTATGCACAATGGAGCTGTTATAGTGGCTAAATGTCACGATAGTTGCGTGGGCGGATTGATAATCTATCAGGACACAAAGTATCACAATTTATCGTGATAGATATATTGTCACACTCCTAGTCACGTTTGTTTTTGAAAACTAAACAAACAGAGGGCCAGATCATTATTTAGGCTCTTCACACATTTTTTTCTGCTGGGAAAAATTTATTTTATTTTTTTGCTGATTTTGACCTCTCCACATAAAAACAACTTTTTTTTTTGGGGGGGGGGGGGGTGTATGTTTTTAGTTGTTATAGTGGACGCCAGGATAATATGGCTGTAACGTGTTGTAAACTTATACCAAGCTTATATCCAACATATTATTTTAACAATCATGCAAATCAACTTGTGATTGTGATTGGTTCGTTAAGATCCAATCATGAACCACAAGTGTTGACGTCTTGACGTCACCAAATTATGTGTTTTATTGGTTTTGACAAGCGAATATGTCATGTGTCCACTGGGACCATCTATGGGGTCTGAAGGGGTTAATAATAATAATAATAATAATAATAATAATAATAATAAAACCTGCATCTACTGTCAGTTTTCATTAAATAATAATAATGTTAGCATTTAGAATTAACTTATTCAAATAAAACAATGTAAAGTGCAAAAAAATAAATATTGCAATATATCTTTTTCACATTTTAATTACGTGTATTTTAATTAAAAAACATATATTATACAAATAATATGCATTTTTAATTACTAAATTTGCATGTCCAGATTATCATAGCTATAAAAATGCATGCTCATTTTGTTGGGGTGAATTATAATTATTACTAAACAAATTAGACTTTTTGAATATTTAATATTTCATTGCGAATAGCCAAATTCAGAAAAAAATAATAATAATAATTGAGTCCAAATTCAGTGCCTTCCAGTCCGTTTTAAAAACCAAAATATGTTTCCCAGTTGGAGGAGTCTTTTCCAGCATCCTGCTTGATAAGCGGCTTCCTGCATTACGGCGACAACCCCGAAACATGGCAGCGGGTATGGGCTGTCATCGCCAAAACGGAACCGCTGGTCCTCTCTTTGTATGCTGCTCAACAGGTAAATAACAAACACATTGAGTTTATTTTTTCTCCCAACCAACAAAATGATGACTTGCCTAGGATTTTTTTTCCCCCTTTTTCAGGATGTGAAGCCTCTCTCCTGTATTTCTCTGCTTGGCTGCATCGTGGAAGACCTCCCTCAGGAGCTCCGGGGACAATCCTGCTTCAATTTAAGACAATCCCAAAGCCGCCACGCCTTCACCTGCGACCGCGACGACGTCAAACGGGCCTGGCTGGCCGCTCTCACAGCGGCCGTGACGGGCTCCGACGACGGCAGCAGCGACTCCAGCGGGGAAGAACTCATTGTTGTTTAGAAATAGGCAACGTACATTCAAACGGCTGATCACTGTTTTCCTCACAGGTGGTGGGGGCACTTTATTTCTGAAATGGTTTACAGTCAAATAAATAAAATAAATAGTTTTAGCATGAATCGTACTGTCCCTAGGAATTCGAAGGTTTGCTTGAGCCCTGTACAAATAGGTGGGGGTGGGAACAATGAGGCTTTACAGGATTGGAATTACCTTGACAAAAACACATTCGTTTTCATCTCGTGTTACCAGAGATCAACTTGCAGCCAGTGAATATCCACACTAAAAATAAATTCATACAGAAACGATCAGTGGTACCTTGACTAAAGAGTGCACTAACCTAAATGAGTTTTTCGAGTTATGCTTTGTCTTGAGAGCAAAAAAAAAAAAAGTGTGAAATACAGGTGTGCATGGCCACTCTGTTGGTTAACTGTAAAACAAACAAACAAAAAAACCCATTAAAGTGACGATACAGGTGTTCATGGCCACTCCCATTTGAATTTAACTGGAAAGCTAAATAAAAAAATAAAAAAAAAAAAAAGTGTGAAAATATAGGTGTTCATGCATGGCCACTCCCAATTGAAGTTAACTGTAAAACTAAAAAAATAAAGGTGTGAAAATACAGTTCATGGCCACTCCCAGTTGAAGTTAATTGTAAAAATAAAAAAAATATGAAAAAAATAAAAGGTGTGAAAATACAGGTGTTCATGGCCACTCCCTGTTGAATTTAACTTTAAAACTTAAAAAAAAAAAAAAAAAAATCAGATTCATGTCAATTTTCAGAACACCCCTATACATATTGTAACTTAATCTTACTAAAAGTCTGCTAGGTTTATGCTAACACATCATAGGAAACGCTGTAGAAGGGCTAATGACATTAGCATCAATGTTGCAATAGATGTTTTCAAAAAAAGTTACCCTTATAGCATATTTGTCCAAATCATTTTGAACATACTGTAAAACTAGACTAAAAAAAATTTACTTGCATTGAAACTTTAATTGAAGCTTGAAATCATAATGCAAAAAAAAACAAAAAACGAGATATTAATGGCATTTCAGTTTATTTACTGAATTCATGAGTCAAGGTACCACTGCAGGCAGCAGAAAATGACTCGACTTCTGGCCTGTGCTTGCTCGTGTTCAAACCCAACTGGACGTCAGATGTGGAGGCTCAGCCAGCAGCGTGCAAATAAGTCCACGCGGACACCACTGAAAAGATTTCAATTTGGTCTCAGCTCAAGCTAAAACAATATTTAAAAAAAAAAAAAAAAAAGGATGTGTCCTTCAAATACAATCAGTTTAAAACGACAGTGTTCACATGATTTTTACAAATAAAGACGTGTTGATTTGTACATAAATGCTTCAAGTAGGCCTGCAGGTGGAAAGACCAAACCGTATTTACAGGACGCTACTTTTACCAGAACGGTCATGCAACACAGCCTCCACGTGTGTCCATGTGGGGGGCAGGGGTGAGAGCGGCACGCTCGATCCACTGGCAGCTGAGGGAGATTCTAAAAAAAAAAAAAAAAGTT